>NC_056743.1:208450518-208483018 GCF_019279795.1 Protopterus annectens | reverse complement strand
CTCACAAACACAGGAACCTCACATGGCCTTCCTGAAAACACTAGAGGGGATAAATGTATCACCAAACACCATCATACTAGGTGACTTCAATTACCCTAATATAGACTGGGAACACTACTCAAGCCCAAACACCCTAGCCCAAAAGTTCCTGGAATTCATAAACTCAAATGCCATGGAACAACTAGTCACCATCCCCACAAGAGGAGAAAACATACTTGATCTCATCATCACGAACATGGGAGCACAATGTTCAACACCGGAAGTATACCCCTCACTGGTGAGATCAGATCACAAACTAATCTCGCTGGAGGTCCTCATCCCACCCCACCTGAAATAAAAAGACCACAGTAAAGAACTTCTCGAAGCCGACTTCACACTTCTAAAGACTAGTGTGGTCTCCTTTAAGGCCCAGAGCTGGCGGAAAACAGTACTCAAGCCGCTGAATCACTTACAAATGCCTTCTACCAGCACCTGCAGGACTGCATGGATAAGGCAATCCCAAGCAAAACAAAGACTCTTTGTACCAAAGGCAAGCGTCCAGTCTGGTGGACCCCAGCCATAAACAAACTCTACAACAAAAGGAGGAAGCTACTACAAGATAGAGCAAAATCCTTAAAAGGTAAGACACCCTTGATCACTATAAGTAAAATCTAAGAGCTCTCATAAAATCATCCAAAGCAAATTTTGAGAGAAAAATAGCTAAAGACTCAAAAGACAATCATAAGGCCTTCTTTAGCTATGTTAGAAACCTGGGAGGAAACTCCCAGATATGCTCAGAACTAGTTCAAAATGATGAAGATTACTGATCCTACAGACATTGCCAACATACTGGCTGACAGGTTCAGTGCAAACTCCCCAAAAGGAGAGATATTTATACCAAGCGATTGCAGCCCCCCAAACATCTCCAACGCCCAAGTGAGAACTGCTCTCTCCAAAGCAAAAAACACAGCATCCATGGGACCTGATGGTGTCCCCGTCTGTGTGCTCCACGAACTCAACGAGGAACTAAACCCACAGCTAGGACAGCTGTTTAATCATAGTCTTACCTCTGGATACGTACCCAGGGAGTGGCGCACTGCAACTGTGGTCCCACTTCACAAAGGCGGTGCCTCCACCGACCCTGGAAATTACCGGCCCATTAGCTTGACAAGCCTTATCTGCAAAGCCATGGAGAGGATCATAATGGACCTCATAAATAAAGACATAGGGAATTTGCAGACTTTGGATCCATCCCAGTTTGGCATTGTCAAAGGCAGATCATGCCTTCTAAACTTGGTTGACTTTTTCGAAACAGTCACCAAAGCCATTGATGAGGGAAAGGCAGTCCATACAGCCTACCTCGATCTGGCGAAGGCCTTCGATACAATACCCCACTCGGGTATCATTGAAAAACTCATCAGCTTAAATTTTAACCCATACATCACAAGATGGGATGCAAACTGGCTGAGTGACAGAACCCACAGGGTCAGAGTTGCTGGCGCCATGTCAGACTCAAAGCCTGTCACAAGTGGTGTACCACAGGACTCAGTCCTGGGCCCACTCTTGTTTGGCATCTACTTTTCCGAAGTACAAGCAAACACAGGAGGGTTATGGCTGACAAAGTTTGCAGATGACTGCAAACTGGGCGCCATAGTAGAAAACACATCTGACACAGATATCCTTCAGAAGGGTCTCACAGAAATGGATAACTGGTGCCAGAGCCATGGCCTAAAGTTAAATGCCAAAAAATGCATAGTCATACCCTTCGGGAAAAACAAGGTTACCCCTAGCTACCAAATAGGTGGCAATCCACTGAGCACAGAAGAAGTTATCAGGGACCTGGGGACCCAGGTTGATAGTAGTCTGTCATTCGACACCCATGTAGCTAAAGTAGTTAGGAAGACCTTCTACATTGCCCACCTTATCATGAAGGATTCTCATCTAGATCAAGGGAGGTCATAGTCTCCTATACTCATCACTCATCAGACCAATGATTGAGTACAATGCCCCATTTGGAATGTATCTGACCCGACACTTGCAGCAGCTGGAGAGGCCACAAAGGTTCCTCACCAAAAGGATAAAGGGTCTCAAACATCTGTCCTATGCTGCCCGACTGAAAGAACTCCAGCTCTATTCAGTCGCCACCGCTTGCTCAGAGGTGACCTTTGCCTAACATACAAGGCCATGTCAAACCCAGATTTGATGAATATGCTTCACCTCAAAAAATCTAGATCCGTCAGAGCCACAAGGCCAGGAGACTTAAACCTCGACACGGCTATTAATAGGATGTGCTGGAGGGATAGATTCATCACCCAAAGACTCCCTATGCTGTGGAACAAAATCCCGGTATATGTGAGGCAGAGCACCTCGCTGGCCTTGTTCAAGAGAAATCTTGACCAATGGATGGGAGATCGCAGATATACCCCAGGGATTACCTCAGTGTCACTGCTCGACAGAGGCACAGCAAAATAATGGGTATAGTTCCCCATACTAAAGGGGTGGCGTAAGCCACAAAACTATGGGCTAGGCTTGTAAATGCCCTCGGGCAGATAGCCTAGTATGAACCTATGAACCTATGAACCTATGAACTGAGTAGTTCCCCGGCCTTTAAGTTTGGAAAACAAACATTTCCGTAATAAAAGTACATTTGTATAACTACATTATGTATGCCACTTTGATATCCTTTCAAGCCCTTTTGCAAGTAGAACTAAAACTTTAAGTCACGATAGTTTGTTCTGTCATCACATTCTCCCATCAGGCTAGTAACTCAGGTGTCACAGCATAGCTCTCTGATCTCAGGCGAGGAAAACATGACACTGGTAATGATTAAATGCCCATGAGCTAAAATCCTGCTGACATACAAAATTCCTTCAGTAAAATATAATGCAAAGATAAAAATGTAACAGTCATGCAGAATACAAGTTAGGCTGGAATAATCTGTTCCCTTGACTATTTCACAAGTTTTAAGCAGCCAAATACTGTTAGCAATTTCATCAAAACTGAGAGGAGTTCAAAGGCATCACACCATGCTGGGATAAAGAAACACATTTTTTTTTTTTTTTTTAGCAAAAGTCAATTTATAAATTGCAAAAAAGTTCAGATATGTGATGCAAGGTACTGCAGTTATACTGTCTATGAACTGTGAGAAAGGAAGTTACTTAATCAGCTGCAGTTCCTGTTTCATTCACATCTGTGAGTGTTTCAGTCACCCCACCTCATTTATCTGTTCACACATATTTTACTGCTGGTTAAGGGTAGTGCTACTGCAAAGAATGCTTACTTACTGCTCATTTATTTATACGTTAATTATATTTTTAACTAAACAAAGCCTTTATTCACAGGAAGCCATTCCTAATGAATCAGAAGATCCACAAAAAGAGTCGCTAAACAAGAGCGGCACAGTCAGCCAGTTGGAAAACTACATGAAGATAAAACAAAGTGTCACACATTACAATATTAGCATAGTAAGTTTGTAATTAAACTGGCTTGTAAATCTCAAGTAACAAGCAGGAAAGATACTTATCTAATTCCAAAGGATCATCAAGCTAAGTTCAAAAAATTCTGTACAGAACTGACTGCCAGGAAACACTTTCCATTAAGAGAGGAAATATGAAGTGAGGATGCTGGTTGAAGTCTGTGGTTTTTCCTACAATGAAGTAATGTGATACCTAGATCATGTCACCCAGTATTCAGGTTTATTGGTTTCCAAGAACATATCTATATTTACAAATATTTATAAATATATATCTATATTTACTTTGAATTAAGGTTCACTTACTGAAAGACCAGAGTCACTGGCATACTGGATCAGATATCCACAAAGTTTTCACACACTGTTAGCAAATACAGAAAATAAGATTGTGCCAAGAATAGAGCCTTGAAGATCCCACTCCACCACTTGGTAGGGGTCAGATAAAATTGTCCAATTTTGTTCTGTTTATTCTGTCATGCAGATAACTATGATACCTGGACATGCAAGACTTAGCTGACATTTGAAAGCTGGCTCAAAAAAATGATGTCAGTAACAGTGGCAATCTCCTTGGAGACAGTTTTAACACTAGAGCAGCTCCAGGAAGGCCTTCATTTAGTCCTTTTTTAATAATTTCTGAGACTGTAAATAAGGCTGAGGTGACACCATGCCATTGGCAGAATTCATGTTTGGAGTTGGCAATAAGAAGAATGCTAGTGAGAAAGGTGAGTAAATGAAGAGAAACTAAATTGTCAAGAATTTTTGCCAAGGAGTTGTTTAAGACAATAGCTAATAGTTGTTAAGATCAGTAGAGGACCCCCTTTGCACATTGGATTTCTAATTACTTTTTCAAGACACACATAACCTCTCTATCCATAAATACTACAGTTTACTAAGGGAGTAAGTAGTCAAGCTAATTGTCTGGTACTAAGGCAGAGAACATAATTAGTAGATCATCTGATGCAGCCAAGACTTCTTGATTAGCTACACTGACCTCTCTTCACTCAAAATTCACAGAATTATCACAGATCTTATCTTAAGGCTCTCGGGATGCAGTGATGAGTTTTAGCAACAGAAAGAGGGAGCTTATTCACTAGTCAGGGAGATAGGGAACTGGATGGAAAAGAACAGTGTCCAGGTTTTAGGAAAAGATGAAGGCCTCTCAAGTATTACATAGAACTGCAAGTGTTGTTTATAGGTTCATAAGAGATTCGTAGGCTAACTGCTTAAGGGCCCTATAACCTGATTTTACCCAATATACAGCCCCTAGGGGCAAGAGGATGGCATGGTTTTGTGCCTATGCACTGAGTATCTTAAAGCTTGCAATAGTCCACAAGGAACATAGAAACTACTACAGGTGCGAATTTGCAACCCATCCATTAATCCAAATTGAATTTGAAGAAGGCTTACTAAAAAACATTTCTTCTTATATTCCTTAAAAAATGATTTTACAAGAGTTCCTAAGGCCTTTATAGGACTTGGAAGTTTCAGTATGGTTAGGGGTCAAGCAATGGACCCCGCCTTTCTTTGCTCTTATATTGCTAAGAGGAATACATTCTTTAACGAAGTCTAATGCTGTCATGTTAAAATATATATATATATATATATATATATATATATATATATATATATATATATATTATATATTCAGGTGAGCAATAACAATTATAAGAATAAGGTTTTAGGTAGAGCAAATAACAGAGTAAGTATGTTGCAAGAGGTCTAAGTGTAAATGTTTATAGTACTTTTAAGAATAACAGATAAGGAACTGTCCAGGAGTTGTAAGTGATGCCCTCATGAAATATTGGCTAGTGACAACTGACAGAGTCAGAGAAGTTCTTGATAGCCTTACTTTAATTAAATTTGGGAGAATACAAATCAGTCCTGGATGCTAGAGTTGCCTTCAGTTCTGATGATCTTCTTGAGGAGACAGATAATCTAACATAAGATATGCAGATTTATTTAATTATTGTGAAAAATATCTCCAGGGATGATAACTTAACAATTTATTATTAGGTGGGGGGCATAGATTCCTCCATATTTGGGCGTATGGGGGGCGAAGCCCCCCACATGGTTTGGGTATATATTATTTTCTGGAAACAGTTATTCATTTGACTTGTAAGAATCCATGTCTGTGGTTTACAACATTTAAAATAGGTAGGGGAGCTGTGCCCCCCACCCCTGTTACTATATATACTAACTCCAGGATCGCACTACAGTGAGGAACAGGGCATAGACTTGTTTAGACAAAATGAGTTTCAGTCAAATGAGTTTTCAGTGAAGTGAGCTTTCACTGAATTGTGCTCAGGCAATTCATTTTCAGTGAAATGAGGCTTATACATATGTATAGGACAAATCTGGAACATATACAAATGAGTTTCAGTGATATGTGTTTTCTATCAAAGTAGACCCATATATGTATATATATATATATATATATATATATATATATATACATAGAGAGAGAGAGAGAGAGAGGCAACACCTCACATCAGATATATATATATATATATATATATATATATATATATATATGATGTGAGGTGTGGCTAGCTATGCCAGAAGTAGGGCAGTGGATGTGTAACATATACCAGCATAGTTGGCTGGAATTTTGTAAAGAATAATATGTCATTTGTATATTAAACTAACTTGTACAAGTGTTTGTGTTAAAAATGTACCAACCGTGGGTCTTACTGGACAGAAAAGAAATACACCTGTATGTCAAACTGTATTGTAACTGCTGAAATGAATATATTGCAACAGAGGATACTGGAAGAGAAGAGGTTAATCTCTATCCAGCTAACTTTGAAAAATAGTCTGAAATTAAATTACCTGGTTTAGGCCATAAAGATTGTATCTTAACGTTCTGATTGCAGACAGAGACAAAATGTCTGTGAAAACCAGGACTAGGAATCCTACTGCATTGTCCTTAGGGGGTGGACTGATTGCTCCCTTGGAAGGGTGGTGGTGTTTGAAATGGTTTTACAGCTTCCAGATTCTATACAACATCTTAGCAAAGGTGTGTGTGTGTGTGTGTGTGTGTGTGTGTGTGTGTGTGTGTGTGTGTGTGTGTGTGTGTGTGTGTGTGTATGTGTGTGTGTGTGTGTGTGTGTGTGTGTGTGTGTGTGTGTGTGTGTGTGTGTGTGTGTGTGTGTGTGTGTGTGTTATAGTGTATTATAACACATATGTTCCAGGTTCCGGTTTTTTATATATATGGAAAGAGAGAGAGAGACAGGAGGCAGATAAAAAACATTTTAAGTTAAGAGTTGGCTTATTAGTGGTCATAAACAGTGGCAAATAGTGGTTAGAGACCAGGACATTGACTGGAAAGAAAGCACAAGAGTTCTACAAATTATTAAGGGTTGGAACACTTCAGGAAGAAAAAGAAATAAGTGGAGTTGAGGAAAATTGACAGCACCTCAAAACAACATGTATGAGGCCTGTGCTGATATGCAACAGAGCCAGGTATGGAAGCAAGGTATATAAGAAATGATGGTAGTCTAGGAAGTAATCATAAGAAAGAAGGAATGCAGGAAAAAGTGGAAGATAAAGACGGACCAGACAAAGATGGAATACTGGTTGGCAAACAAAGAGGCCAAGAGAGTAGTTGCAATAACAAAGCGCAAGGCATCAGAGGCACTACATCAACTTCTGGAATGTTACTCAGTAGATGGAATAAGGAAACCATACCAGGATTCAAGGCAAAGACAGGAAGTTAAAGTAGATAGTCAGATGCTCTTCATAAGGGATGGCAGCAACAACTTGCTCACCAGTCCACAGGACATGAAAGGCTAGATAGAAGGATTACTTCACGCAGCTTCTGAATGAAGAAAATCCCACAGAAGCTATAATGCACCAGACACAGCCTATGAGGAAAGAAGAGGAGGAGCCAACCCTAGAATAAGTGAAAACAGCTCTGATGAGGTCACAGCAACTATGGTAAAGATGTTGGGTGAGATAGGGAAAAAATGGCTCCTGAGGGTACTCATATCAGTATGTAAAAAAAGCCATCTTGCAGATTACTGGAGAGTAAGCATACTAGTGCCAGTGTTCAAGAACAAAGGTGGCATTCACAACTGTGGGCAGGACAGGGTTCTCAAACTGTTATCATACGGCATCAAACAGGGTGATAGCAAATACACAGATGAGCAGTTTGGATTCAGGTAAGGATGCAGCACAATCGACCTGATGTTTGCCGTGAGACTGATAGCTGGGAAGAAGCTAGAGATGTGGAAAGAGTCAAGGTGGGCATTCTTAGACATGGAGAAAACATATGACAATGTATAAAGAAAGCTGATTTGTGCAGTCCTGTGGTTGTTTCAAGCCCAAGAAACATAAGAATTAGTGCAAGATATGTACAAGAACTCAATGACTCAAATATAATCTGTGAGTGGGTATCCAACAGGGTTCATCTCTGAGACCACTGCTGTTCATACTGGTGATGGATTACAATAGCAAACTGGTCAATTGAGAATGATCAACAGAGTTGCTCTATGGAGATGATGTGGCATAACAGGCAAACTCTGATCAAGAACTTCGGCCAAAGATGAGGGAATGGAATGGAATGTAAAACTGAAGGCACATCGGACGAAACTGAGTACAGATAAGACAGCTGTAAAGACAACAAATCGAGAGTATCAGAAGTTAAGAACTGAGAAAGATGGGAAAATAGTTTAACAGGTTTAACAGCTTCAAGTATCTCAGAGGGGTGATTGAGGAGAAAGGAATTCTGAAAGAGGTCGCCAAAGTTAGAATCAGAGGGGCTGCAGCCAACTGGCACATGGTGTCAGGGTTAGTTTATGACAGAAGAAAGACAAGTTGAAAAGTAAGATGTACATAACTATGGCGCGACCAGTACTACTGCATGGTACAGAAACCTGGGCAGTAAAGGAAGTGAGGAAGCTAGAGATGATGGGGATGTATAGCCTGAGGCAGGTGTTAGGATGCAGACTTTGGGACAGATGCAGAAATGAGGACGTAAGAGCAGAATTTAAAGTAGCTCCAATTCCAGAAAAGGTCAAAGAGAACAGAGTATGGTTTATCTGACACATGTCCATCAACGCTGAAGACAATCTGGTAAAGAAGATTTATGACAGGCAATAGGAAGCTACAGGAATGGCACTGAACTAAGAGAGAGATATCGAAATAGCTGACACGACCCCCTGAACCCATGTAGATATTACTGAATAATAACGAAGCTGCATTTTGTGAAGTATATGCAAATTTCATTTCCTGGAATTTTAAAAGTAATTTTATAATGCTGCTTCATGAAGACAACAAAAATGTTCACATGGTGCAGAAAAAGTGATTTCACAAAGTAAGGAAGAATTTTGCTTTTGATGTACTAATAATGCATTTTTTTCTTGGATGGGAAAATAGGAGCTACCATTTTCTTGAGCAGTTCTGAGGAAATTGCTTTAGTGCAAGTTTCAGAAGCACATAAACATTTTTAAAGTTATAAGGCTACATTTGTCTAATTAAATGTAGCATCATGATGTCTGTAGATTTAAACACTTTATTCTTAGCAATTTAACATTGTATTCTTATTTAGTTATTAATGTAGGTATAAAATATGAGTTTGTTGACGTATTCCCTCAAAGCATGAATGCAGTATCCTTCTAGTACAGAAAAATATGTTTTGCCTGTAGTTAAAAAAAGTATCAGGTAAACATAACATTTTGTGTTTTGACAGAAAACACTGAAAGCTAGCAAAGTTATGAGACAGAGTCAATCATTAATTCAGTCACTCATTCTCTGATAATCTGCTTAATACAATACAGGATAATGAAAGAGCCAGAGTATTTCCTTCTAGGACTCAACAGGCTAATACCTATCAATTAATCCTGAATTTCCCAACCAGCTGCAACACACACACACACACACACACACACACACACACACACATTGATAGACGACTTGGGAAATTGCCAGTTTACCTATGGCTAGTCCTTGGGATGAAAGAGGAGACCAAGGCACCAAGCACAAACTCATGCAGACTTTATAAAGAGTCAAAATGGAGAATTAAATGCTGGAAGACAGCAGTGCTAACATCTGTGCCCTATGTCATCCCACATTATAAGAATGCATTCATCAAACTAAATGCAGTCGCAGTCTATAATAACTTTACCCAGGTATCATTATCAAGTTTACAATTATGGTATCTCAGACTACTCTTCCATTTGTGTATAGCAGTCAGAGAGTTACATAAATTATGTACCCATGTCATGAGGGTGGTACAAAATACTTCAAAAGTGTAACACAGAGTTTTCTGGCCTCCTGCAGAGTCAAAAGTAAGTCCCCAGAAAAGATGTGCCTGAAAGGGATCAAAGCCCTATTACCCACAGTGTCAGTTGAAGAGTGAACAACTGAGGATGGATGAGAAACCCCTTATCTTGTGTGAGAAGATCCATCCGGTGAGGTAACTTTTGATGATTGCCCCTGACCAAGTGAGAATGAAGGGGAACCAGTGCTTAATGTGCCAAAAGGATGTCACTAGTAAGAATTTGGGAGAGGTCAGTCTGATCTTGTGAAGGACTTGTGGTAAAAAGAGGAAGGGGCGGGAAAGCATACAGAAACATTCCCTTCCAAGGAAAAAACAGAGCATCTGTTTTCCAAGCCAGAATGCTTGTGAATCTGGTACAGAATAAAGGACGTTGTCTACTCAGAGTGAAGGCAAA
The DNA here is from genome assembly GCF_019279795.1 of Protopterus annectens. NCBI lineage: Eukaryota > Metazoa > Chordata > Ceratodontiformes > Protopteridae > Protopterus > Protopterus annectens. Next base: position 208,472,893 of record NC_056743.1, on the reverse strand, counting down.
AAGATCTACCTGAGCAATATTCCACCAATGGTCAATGACCAGGAACACTTCTCTGTGAAGCATCCATTTGTGAACTTGTGTGCTGGACTTGCTCAAGGACTCTGCCAATAGACTGTACGCTGAAGGAATGTACACTGCTGAAGAGTCACTTGCTAGTGTATAGCTAGATCCCAGACCTGAAGAGCTAGTCTGCAAAGAAGATAGGATCTTCTGTTCCTTTACTTATTGACATACCATATCACTGTGGTACTGTCTGTGAAAACCTTGAGGAGCCCGGGATGAAAGAGGGAATGAAAAGCCTGAAAAGCCATAAGCAGAACCCTCATTTCCTTTAAATCGATGTGGACTGACCTCTGATGAGGAAGCTGGAGACTATGAATGTTGTGGAGATCACAGGAGGTACCTCAGCTCCTACCTGAAGCATCTGTAAGAGCTCCTGGGTTGGAACTGAAACTTGAAAAGGAAGCCCCAGGTTGAGTGAAAGTTGTTGAATCCACCACTGAAGCTTGAGCTTGAGACAGGAAAGGAAAGGTACCAGGAAGTCTAGGGAGTGGCAATGATTTGATGTTCCACTGAAGTTTCCTCATATTGAGCCTGGTGAGAGGGAGCATGGAAATGGTGTAAACCATAATCACAAGAACCCTGAAAAATTCCCTGTCTGTAACAGATGCCAGAGGGAAAAGAGACTGGAAAAAGGCATTTAGGGACACAACCTTGGGGGTAGTCAGAGATGCTAGCATGGGAGCTGTCTGAAATCTGCAGCTGAGGGAAATATGATCCTGAGAAAGCATCAGACCTGATATCTGAAAGTTTATGGTGAACCCCAGACCATGTAACACAGATGTAATAGTCCTGAAATCCTGAAGACAGTGTTGGTAAAGGACCTTGAATAAGGAGATTGTCTAGATAGGGAAAGATCTGAATTCCTCGGATCCTGCGAAAAACAATGACAGGAGCAAGGAATTTGGTGAACAAGCTCGGGGCAGTAGAGAGGCCAAAGGCTACAGCAGGGAACTGGAAATGCAAGGAAGAGATGGAAAAACATAAACATTTCCTGAAAAGATTGTGAATGGTGATGTGAAGGCATGCTTGCTTGAGGTCCACCAATACCAGAAAGGCCTGGGGTAAAAGAAGAGGAAATACTGCAGAGATAACATCCAAAAGCAAGGGATCTCGAAACAGGTGTTTAGCCTGGAAAGATACAGAACAGGTGGTCAAGTGCCCTGCTTTTGTGAGAACAGAAACATTCTGGTGTAAAATCCATTACCTACCTGGGCAGGAGGCATGCTTTGAATGGTGACCTGAGCCAAAACAGAATGAAGAACCTCTGGTAAAAGAGAGAGCTGTTCCTGAAGGAGGTTGAGGAATGTCTAAAAATGGGACTTCCAAACCATGAAATATCCCTGCTGGATAATGGACAGAACCCAAAAGCCTGAAGTGATCCATAGACAATTTGGAAGGGATAGGGCAGACAGAGGGACAACAGAACTTGGCCAAGGGCAGGAAGAAGCAAACTGTCAAAAAGAATCTGGCTTGTCCTGGCAAACAGGTTTCTGGGTGGCAGGGGTCTGAGTAGTCTTAGCAGGAGGCACACACCTACAACCATTCTTGATCTTTGGAGGAGGGCGAGATTGCCTATAAACTTATAGGGATAATTCTTCTGAAATTTGGGATTAGGAGAAACAAAAACATCTTTCAACTCCTGCAAAATCTGAAAAGCTCAGCTGCAGGAGATCCAAAAAGAGTTTTATTATCCAAACAAGCATCCAAGAGTTTAGCCTTAATGTCATCAGGAATAGCCTAAAGACAAAGCCAGGAATAATGTCTCATAACTGAACCAAAGGCAGCAGCCCTGAAAGAGGCATCAGCTGCATCATAGCTGCTTTTAACTGAATGGCAGGCAACTTGGGAAGTAGAACCCAGCAAAGAACGGCATGAAGCTTTCCCCTGAGTCAGGAAGGTCAGAAACCACCTTAGCAACCTGTGAAAGAAGGGCCAAAACATATCTGGCCATGAATCTGGTAGTTGATGGCCCAAAAGGATAAAGTGGCAACAGTGTAAACTTTTTTACCCAGCCTTTCCATAGTCCTACTGTTCTTATCAGAAGGCAGCAGCTTGAATGGATTGTCAGAGGAGACTGACACTACAGGAGGGTCAGCAGAAGAACATTTATAAATAAATTTGCTCTACTCAGACACTTTATAGAATATATCTGGCTTCTTAGGTGGAGGAGGTTGAGAGATAGAGACTCCAGATGCTGCTGAAAAAGTATCCAGAAGGGCAACCAGAACAGGAGAAACAGCAGATGGCTTAGGAGACTCCATTTGTTGGAGCTCATAATATCTTTTCTGAATCTCAGAGACTTGAGAACCATCCCACTTAAAATAATCAATCATATAGGCAATGGTACCCCCAAAGGAGAGTTCTTCCAGGAAGAAATATGGACTTATGGAGTCCTCTTCCTCCTCTGAACAGTAGTCCAAAGAGGAAGGGATTTGGGAAGAATAAGTCAAAGATTCTTCTCCGGAGTCCAGGTTCTCATCCAAGGAATCCAATTTTCTAGGCATCTTGAGTGGACCAAGAAGGAACAGGACTCCTTGACAAGGCTTCAAGGTCATCAAAGTATTAATTAAACTGTTGGTAAAATCCTGCCATTCACACTGCATATGCTTAACAACAGGGGAAATATGCTTTGTTTTTTGTTTCTTTTACTGTGGGATGTTTGCATGAAAGACCCTTTGAGGGTCAGACCCCTGGCATGACTCAATAATGGTCAAAGGAATCACCTCCCTAAGATCTAAGGAATCCCACTCAGTCCTTCAGATATAATCATCTGAGATTCCCTCTCAGTACAGATGTTTGAAAAGCCTCCAAAGATGTGTGAGAAGCCAGATCCATGCTGGCCTCTGACATGGTCTTGGCACAGGAATCTGAAGCAACCCATGGATGGTCCTCTGGGCTTTCACCAGTCTCTCTCTCTTGAGAAATATGGGGGAGGCTGTACAGCAGCTGGATCAGACCTAATTTTTTTGGCATTCTTCTTGGCAGATGGCTGGCCCTCAGGATGGGAGGATTCTGCCACAGCACCCTGAGTCAACAACTTAAGATGTTGGTTCTCTAGGTATATGGACAAGGAGGATGACTATGTAGAGTCTTAAGCATAAATACCTGGTAGATACAACACTGTGTGTGATTGTATTAAACACCCAAACAGAAGAGATGCTGGTCATGAAGCTCTATATGGGGAATGTGCCTCCCACACTGACATTTTCCCTTCATGGATGACATGAACACAATAACAATAAAAATAGAAGAGCAAGAGAAGAAACCCCAAAAGGGCTCATCTGAAAACACAGCTTGGTAGCCAGTACAGCAGAAGGGCATTCAGACCGATATTCCACAATGCCATTCAGACGGCCGGCAAAGAATTTCTGAGTATGTGCATCCGTACGTCAGTTTTATGCCCTACACCTTATGTGGGGAGCATACATGGGATGTATAACACCTATAAGAACTAAAGACTTTGGTATACTGGCCAGACACTGGGCCATATATGGCAGGAGATGCCTTAGGTAAAGAATACTGAAACAGTGATATGGAAGGAGATATATGGCTTCCCTGCAAAAAACCGAGTGTGTGTTTGTGTTTGGTTGACAGTTACTTAGCTGAAGGCTTATGAATGACTAAGCAGCTGGTCTACAGGGAACATGCCCTTATAACATGTTTGTTTGATCTTGGAGTTAATATATATAATTAGCAGGGCATGTGGAGGGCTCAGCCTCCCCTCTTTGAGTCCAAAATCTGTTTGTGCTTATGTCATTGGATCAGTGTTTATAGCCTGTACTAATTCTACCAATATTTCCAGAACCACAACCATTGCAAGCCTGCCCAAAACATCTTTTTTGGGACCTTGTCATATGCTTTCACCAGCTCCAGGGATGCCCACTTGGACTCTTTCCTCATCTCTAGCTTTTTCTCCACTGTCTGTTTCACTACAGATGTCAGTTGTGCTACTGAGCTGAATCTGAACTGTTCATCTCCCCATCTTACCTTCTTCTGCAAATTCATTTATCAAAGATCCTCTCATACTCTTTCATGCAGTGAGACAGAAGTTTGATAACTCTATACTGCCCACACATGTGAATGGTCTTGTACTCTAACATTAGGAAGCTTATTATCCAATTATCTGCAGTAGACATTTTTCTCCATACTGCTACAAGGAGAAGCCATTTCTCCCCAAACTCACGCAACATCTCAATCATATCTGTGGTGACCTTATTTGAGCCTGCTGCTTTCCCTGACTTATTTTCTTTAGTGCTGTTCTTACTCCTTCTGTAAGTGGCCTTTTCTTCCTCTTTTGTTGTGGACTGTGTCAAGGGCAGTACAGCTTCTGTGTAGTTTTTTTCATTCAGGTGATGCTGGAAGTACTCCTTGTCTCTGTCTTTGATGTCCTGTGGACTGGAGAGCAGGTTGCTGCTGGCATCCCTTATGAATTGTTGACTATGACTGTCTTCTTTATCTTTCTTTCATTCTGTGCCTTGCAACCTGAATTTATTTGTGCTATTCTTTTGATAACATTCTAGCTTCTGCATTCCACCGCCACTTTTCCTTAAATCTGCTTTATATCAGTGAGAGAAAACAGGAATACTGGTCCCTTCTTTCATTTCTGACATACAAACTACTTGATAATTGATAAATTAGCTTCCATGTTTCTGTTCTGGAGAGCACTAGCCTGAAAGCTCACAAGTAATAACCAGCACATTTGTTTTGCATGATAGTAGCTGGCACAATCTTTTTTAAGCATTTGTATTAGCTTATACTGCAAAAGGAGATTTATCTAGGCTTTTCTGTATAGTCTGCTAATGTTATTGTTTCCAAGGTAGAAGCTGGTGCTCTCCTTCTCCATGGGCATTTCAGACAAGACATAGCGTAAGCATAGCTAAAAATGTCTGCCAAAAAAAGATCAAGTTCAAAGGGATCTATATTACATTATCAAAGTTTCAAAACTTTGAATCGGATATGGTCAACATCATATAATCGAAGTCTTAAAACATCAAAAATGTAATAAAACACAACAACCTACAAAAACAAAACATTTAAATGCTCTAAGCAGGGAGGCAAGTCCCCCTGCTCCCCCCACATGGGGGGCTGTGACAACCACACCCCACACTACTTAAATATACCAACTCCAAGATCTCACTACAGTGCAGAAAAGGGAAATCTTCCCTTTCTGTGCTGTACGGAGATCTGTGTTAAAAGATGGTGTCGACCATATCAGATTCGAAGTTTTGAAACTTCGATCTACTGATATAGACCGTTCAAAGCTAGACTATCATCATTATATATGTAACATCACCTGAAATTTATGGACATAGCCTGATGTAATAGGTGTATCAAATGCTTATCATTCCTCTATAATGCATTTTTTATTGTACTGATTTGTTAGCTGGGTAGGTCCACACTTTCCAGACATCTCTTTTCAGAGGTGACCTTGAAGCATGGCCTGTTTAAGTGACTTGCTCAGAGTCACAGCATACCAATGGAGGTAGAAGGAATTGAACACTGAACGTTTGACTTCAGGAAGGAACTTGTAAACAGCTTGTATGGTTTCGTGGAAACATCAGGGATGTGCATCATCTCAGATCTTATAAGAACACACATATCATTTATTGATTTCATGCAAGCCCTGAATGGTATACTATAAAGCTCTGAAATATTCAATTGCATTGCCCAGCTAATGCCTATGTGGGTTTTAAAATCCCTGGTTTGTATTATAGGACTGGAGAGAATAAGGAAATATTATATTGTTATGTCATTATTATCATGTGCTGTTTTAGTGCAGTGTCAATCGATGTGCTGCAATCCCATGGAAATCAGTATGTTTAGTGTCTGATTGTATGGTATTTCAAATCCCAGACAGGGTATGATTCACACTAGAAATGAGTTCATTTATCCAGTATTTTTATTTTTGTGTGGTATCATAGCTAGCTGTGCAGAGTTTAACTGGATTGCAGAATGACAGTGCGTTTGTTTGTAGTATTTTACATCCCTGGGGTATGTGGATCATGACAGAAGGGCACTTCCTTTATTACTTTCTGTGACTAAATGAAAAGGTGACATTCAGCAGCTGTTGTGTCATATTCTAAATAAATCATTGATACATTTGATGAATTAACTCCGATATATGCAGAGGCAATTTTCAGTAGAGAGAAATCCTCTTTTAAGTAGAATTCCATCAATAATCTGCTCACACCGCTTTGCTCATCATCTCAGTTCTGTATCTGGAATCCAGCCAAATCCACATTTGCTTCAGTTCACTTCCACTGTGGTGTACTCTGTCAGAAAGCCAGAACACAACCATCATTTATTTTTGTGCTGTTTATTAAGGAAGAACTTAAAATGGCCCCAAGTGCATGTGGCTCCAATATGGTTCTTGGGAAAATCATGCATATATTAACAATTTAAGTACCCAAAAAAATCAAACGAGCATCATTTTTGCTGAAAAAATGTGAGTATGACTCAAAGAGAAACATAAAGGAAAACCTTACCCTGAAAGTGAAAAAGTATATACAATCTGTCATGATCTTTCATGATACCTTGAAAATCTATGCACTGCTAATACATTCCTTATGTCAACAAAAAACTATGTGTGTGTGTGTGTATGTATATATATATATATATATATATATATATATTTGTTTTTATTTCTTATACATCAAAATGGCCATCAGGGTACATCTGTAGAGAAGTGATTTTTGTTTTCCAGCATTTTATCCCCCTCCAGTAATGCAGATTGGGTTCCTATAAGTATGACTCTGTTATATGATATAATAGGACTACATTATACATAATTTTTGCAGTGATAAAGCAGTGTGTCATTTGCTTATTTATTTTAACCAAATTACTCTGATCTGTGCTTACTGTTAACTAGTAAAAGCCTTTAAGGATCCAGTTATGTTTACCTATATAAAAAAGAGGTGAAAAGCAGAGCTTTGTGAAGTTTACATGGATGCAGATCTTATAAAATTCCAGATTTCGCTCCCTTCATTTCAGGTCTAACAAGGAAAGACATATAATTTATAGATTTAATGGAAGTCCTGCATGGTACATTATAAAGATCTTGTTAGGTATGAAAATTGTCACTTCTGCTTATTCATAAATGCCTCACAAGTGTTGATTCAAAGAACTAGTAAGACAAATAATATCTGTTTGCAGATTTTGTGCTTAATCTGCTGTTATATTGAACAAAAACAAAATATTCCAATGTGTTAAATTGTTTGACATGCAAGGGAAGGGTTGTTCCACAGGTAAGTGATTTATTGGGTGACAAATATATGTCTGCAAAATGGCTGGTTTATTTTCCAATGAAATTTGAGGTCTCTGAAATGAGTGCTTTAGTACTGCCAGTTTTCTAAGGTGGAAGATATCTGTTAAGACAACATCTTTCACAGACTGGAAGATGAGCCAACGTTCATCACATAGGAGATGGTATGTGACAAAGAAATGCAAGAGATCCTCTTCAGGTAGCTAAAGAAACTTAATCCTTTAACTTTTTATCAGAAAACATTATTGTTTCTATCTGAGCAAGATGTTTAGCACAATATAATCTGGATGATACACTGGATTCTGTGAGTGGCCTGAGTGTAGAATATAAAGGGATAACAACATCCTTGGACCTAGGATGCATACTCTTGGTAATTAACTGAACATGGTAGATGAATATCCTAACCATAAGTGATAAATGATTACTGAAGTCTAATTCATCGCTGACAAATGTATCTAGATCTTTAATGACTGTGTTGATGTTAAGTGGGGGGGGGGGGGGTGCTATTTTTGCTGTAATCAGTAGGACAGAATTGTTTCCCAAAGGCAGCAGCACTACATTTTTGCAAATAAGCTTATGGCCAGGATTACTGTACCAAATGTTGAGCCTTTAAACCCCTCTTGGAGGATGTCAATATTCATGGAGGTGTCCATAACAGCACTAGTTTACAGACGTTGATCAGTCTTGTTAGCCATAGACCTTTGACATCTAATTTAAAATTAGAGAAGTAAATGCCATACATACAGAGGGAGACCAAGAACAGAGCCCTGCAGGATGACACTGCAAACAAGTCTTTTAGATGACAGGGTACCACCATATCTTACTGAGTGCATTCAAATCGAGAGACAGTTTGTAACTCATTTGGTAACAGTGATTTATGCTTAGACTAGTAAGTTTATCAGAAAAACATGCATGGGGAATAATATCAAAGACATTAGCAAGGTCCAGGTAATCAGTATGAACAGAGTGGATGGCATCCATTACATTTTCAAAGAAATTAGCTACATTAGAGACAAAAAACAACTTTTATGAAGCCAACCTGATAAGGGAAAAGGTCTTGTAGATAACAGATTTCAGTGTTTATGAAGATGAGAAGATATGTGACATCCATTGGCATGACTCTACTCTACAGATGGTGTTAGGGATGTTAGTGGGATGATAGTTGTGAAATTTGCAATATGACATTAATTCTCCAGAGTTTAGGTACATATCCTGTGAAGAGAATGATGTTGAAAACATTTGTGGGGGTTTAGCAATGTTGTACCTTATATTAACTAGAAGACATATTATACAAGAGTCCATGGAGCTTGTATAATTTGGTTTTGGATAGAGTTTCTAGGATCTGGTCTGTAGTGAGTTTGTGTGAAGGGAGTTTAGTGATTCAAGTCAAGTGTAAGGGGGGAATTTGTATTGATCTTGTCAGCTAGAATATTGCATATGGCGTTGGGATCAGAAAAGGTGGTACTATTGCACTGGAGTGCTGCTTCTAATACCTGCAATATAGAGACCTTATGGTTATCCTTATAGTAGGTTTTAGTTCATATACTACCTTAGTCTTCCTAGTGGTGTGCTTAAATTCTGCTCTGGAATACATGTAGGTAATAACTTCTGGTGGGATGAGTAATCTTGTATAAAGCAAATGATTTTCCCTTTTAGATTTGGTTTATGCTGAAGTTCCACCATGGGGTCAGGTTTTGAATTTCCGGTTATACTTAAGCCACAAGGAGATGACATTCTGTAAACCCTGACTTAGATGAACACAGACAACAGAGAGATACAGAGAGTGGCTTTAATGATTGGGTCAGCAGATGGAGGGTGCTTATAAATTTCTTCAGGCTGTCAAATGAAAATGTTAGGTTGGCCTTGGAGTAATTTTTGAATAGAGTATTGTTAGTTGACAGGATATTACTAGTTTTGGAGAGAATATGACAATTATCTGGTCAGATGTGATCAAGGAGGGAATTTATTTATTTATGGTGCTGCGGTAGCGTTGTCGCCTCACAGTTAGACGTTGCTCATTCGATTCTCAGAGCGTCTTCTGTGTGGTGACATGCGTGAATGGGCATTCCTTCATTGAAGGTTGTGCGTTAGGCCCGGCAAGCCAGCATGTAAAACTCTAATGCCAATCATTAGCGGACCGGAGTTCCGCTGTGGCGACCCCTAACCGGAAAAGCCGAAAGACACAAACAAACATTTTTATTTATTTATTAACCTTTGTTAACCGGGTTGGTCCAGCTGGGCTTGTGGCCCATTTTCACTGGAGACCCGAGGAGAAAAGCTCCATAAATAAACAAATTACAGAAGTTCAAACTTTAGAATCAAAAAGTGAAACAGAAATTTGTTATACAATAAAGTTAAAAAATAGAACAGAAATGCATGTAGATGTTTTTTTTTACAGAGAAACAATATATTTACATATATACAAGAAGTGTTTTGTTCAACAGTATTGATTTAGTAACTTTAGTATGAATCCAAAATAACGGAGTACTAAGAAAAAAGGGAAGGGAATAAGTGAGGTATAATGGAGGGGAGCTTAAATTGGGGCTTGACAAGGGCAAATTTTGAAGTTAAGTAGATGAAGTTTTAGTTTTTCTTTACAGTGTGATGGGGGGATGGTGGAACATATATCTATTGGAAGTTTGTTCCAAGCTTGGGTAATTGAGTGTTTACATAGGAGTTTGCCTTCAGTTTTTTTGGGTTGGTAGATGTGCAGTAGTTGCTGATTAGAGGTATGGAGAATCAGAGGTGGGGTATAGATAGTGATGAAGAAAGAGAGAGCAATACAGTATGAAGGCTTATAAAGAATAAAGTGTAACATCAGACACTGAGATAGTAGTAGTAGTAGTTGGGGGAATTCAAGCCACTGGAGTGGGTTTAGGGCAATACAGTGATGTGAATTTTATGGAGAGTTATTGATAAACCTAGCTATCTTACGGTAGGTTTGTTGGAGTTTGTTCAAGGTTGTGGTTTGAATGTTAGTGAGCATTGGTGCAGCATATAGTATGGAGGGGAGAAGTAGGGCTTGTGCAATTGTGATACAGTAAACCACGTTTCTGGTGCATCTTTTTTAAGCATTGGAGCATGTGAAGATTGAATTTGAGTTCTTCATCAATAATGACTTCAAGAAGTTTTGTGTGAACTTCGGGTTGGATTATAGTCTTGCTAGAGGATGTGATAGCAAAGGTGGATTTGTGGTGAGTGAGAGACCAGGGAAGAAAGAGTAAGAGTTTGGTCTTTTTTGGGATTGAGGATAAGTAGATTATTGGACAGCCACTGTTCTGTGGATAGAAATACATGTTGAGTTAGAGTGTAGAGTTCAGAGATATTGTCAGAGACGGAGATGAGGGTTGAGTCATCAGCATACCGGATGAGGGAGGATTTTTTACAAGACGTGTAGAGATTGTTGGTAAAGACATTTAACAGGAGGGGACCAAGTATGGAACCTTGTGGTACTCCAGTAGGGTCAGGTTTAAATGTACAAATGGAAGAAAGCCATTTGACAGATTGCTGCTGCTTGCAGGATACGTAACTGGAGAACCAGGCAAGGGAGGAAGAAGATAGATTTAGATTTGCAAGTTTAGATAGCAGTAAGGGGAGGGAAACTGTGTCAAAGGCTTTAGAAAGGTCAAGGAAGTGACAAGATATGATATTGTTGTTATCTAGAGCCTTGGCAATGCTATGTGTGAAGGATATCAGGGCAGTGGATGTGCTATGGTTAGGACGGAAACCATGCTGAGTGGGAGTGAAAAGGTCGTGCTGGAGGAGGTGGTTGGGAAGCTGTGAGTGTATGCATTTTTCAAGAATCTTAGAGGGGGGGGCATAGCATGGCAATGGGACAGTAGTTAGATGGGTCTGTAGAGTTTTCACCTTTATGCAGGGGGAATAGTGAAGAAGGATTTCCATAGGAAAGGGACAGCGGATTCCTGAACTGATCTATTGATTATGATATATACCAGATAGGCAATAGAGTCAGCAGCAAGTTTGAAGGAGGTAGGAGGTAGGTTATCAGTGGAGGGAGAGCAGGGTTTGAGCTTTTGAAGAAGAGATCTGATGTAGGAAGTAGGGACTGGGTTTAATGAGAATAGATTATTACTAGGAATGATAGCAGGGATGCGAGAAGAGACAATAGTTTTAAAGAGAAAGTCAAATATATTGTCACTACTGGTGGAGACTTTTATTTGATCTAGGGAGTTAGTACTGATAAAAATGAGGAATCACCAGGCATAATTATGATTTGCTGTATAAGCTTTCTACTTAACTGATGGGAGAGTAAATTAACCCTGGGTAGGTATTTCAGGATTGATAGGCATACAATTCAAGTCATTTGTGTTTTTGTAGTCATAAGGTAAGGATGATGAGGCTATATAGCTGACAATAATGTGATAACTGGCTTTATGCGATGCAATGGCGTGAGGTAATAGGGAGGCAGATAAAGAGGTATGCTCTCCTTCCATTCACAAATGGACTGAATATGAAAGAAATGGTGGGAGTTCACGGTCTATTACAAGAAATTAAGTGAAAACAAAAAAAAAAGTAATTAAAAAATTTAAGAGTACTGAACAATATCTAGCTGATTTTACAGGGAAAAAAAGTAACTCAAAGGTAAGTTTAATTACACTGGAGTGTATCATGTTCCTTTTACATATACAGTGTCTACTGATGAAATCCCTTTGGGATCTGTGTGTCTTAGTTCCATACCAGCTTTTTTTTTAATTTGGCACTTTGCTAACTTGTAAAATGCCTTAGTTCTAAAGCAAATATCTCAGGTTGCTGTTAAAATACAATTTATGTAGCCAGTGATTCAAGAAATATGACAAAAGAAGGGAGGCAGATGTGTGTGTGTGTGTGTGTGTGGGGGGGGGGGGGGGTAAGCTTCTAAATTCTATACATGAAAATCTCTTGGGCAGCCAGTTTACTCATACTGTTGATATGAACAATATATATGACCTGCAGATCATTCAGTACAACTGATTTTAAAACATAGGATGGTCATCAGTTATCGGCAACATCTAGAGAAAGAATAAAATTGTTGTAGCTGGTGAATTCAGATCAAGGAAGGCTACAGAAAATATTGTTTTTTTTTGTCTTTTGTGAAGTTCTCTGTCAGTATATTTGTAGGCCGTTTCTCCCCCAGGCCTTTGCTGAAAATGGGTAATCTCTACCCAGTCGGACCTTCCTGGTTACCAAATGTTAAATTACTAACTAACTAACTAACTAACTAACTAACTAACTAACTAACTAACTAACTAACTAACTAACTAACTAACTGACTGACTGACTGACTGAATGACTGACTGACTAACTAACTAACTAACTAACTAACTAAATATGTGGATATGACTGGGTAATATTACAACAGGTCAATGACTATTTACCTGTGATCAGGTAATAGCTGGGATCAATACTTTTCATCCATAGACTGCCTCAGAAACCACTCATTCTGGATACTTTTTGATTATATTTACCTAAGATTTACAGTTGTAAACAAATAAAACATATACTGATAATGTCACATTTGTGTATTTTACCTTGTTTTACTCGACCCACACGGTTCCTGACAAGTCAGTTCAAATGCTGTTTACCTGTGATCAAATTACAGAATCATGCAATTTTGTCTGCAGACTGCTTCCATACCCACCTATTCTTTGTTGTTGTTCTTGTTGTTGTTGTTTAATTGAGCTTGACCCTCTGTCACTTAAAGGTCATTTGCACACCAAATCTGTCAGCAGCTGTTTCTTGAAGTTTCTGCAAATTTATATTCATTGTTTCAGTAATGATATCTGTCAGTCTTATAATCCTTCCAGGATCAGTGTATTCTCTAGTGAATTCTGTTTCCCCATTATGTGGCCAAAGTATTTGAGTTTAGTTTGCTATCAGACCAAACGAGCGAACAGTCTATCTATTTAAGCATTAACTGATTTGATTTCCTTGCAGTCTATGGAATTCTCAAAAGTTTTGTTTAGTACAACTGCTCAAAAGTTTCACTCTTTCTGTACTCTGTCTTTGTTATAGTACACCTCTCATAGCCATGTGTCTTTACAAGGAAAACTATACGTCATATCTTTGCTCTTTAAAATCTTATGCACGTTTCCCATACTTTTCCTTCCAAGAAGTAAGAATCTTTTAATTTAACAGCTGCAATCATTGTCTGCATAGATCTTTGAGCCCAGGAAAATAATATCAGACACAAGAATGAGTTCTTCTCCATTAATTTGCAAGGAGTTAATAATGCAAGATGTCATAGGGCCAGATTCCAAAAGACTTTCTCTCAGTGTAAGTGACTTACACTTCAGTGTAAACATACCCTGATTCTGAAACTTGTATTCAGTATAAGTGACATACTTTCAGAATTGGGGCAGGCTTACATGACAGTAGGTCACTTTCACAGACAGCAAGCATTTTTTAATCAGTCCCATAATTATCTGTTTTTTATGTTGATGAGAAGGCCATCATTTGCTCTTACAGCTTTCAGTTTCATCAACAGTTTTTCTGCCCTTTCCAACTTTCATCTGCTGGTAATGGTATCATCTGCATTTCTGGGGTTGTTAATATTTCTTCCAATAATTTTGATCTCAGCATATGAATCAATTAACCAAAGATTTTGCATGATATGTTCAGCGTATGCATGTAATAAATAGGTTGACAGTATAAATCCTTGCAGGATTCAGGTCTCAAGCTTGAACTAATCAGCTATTGCATATTTTGTTCTGACTGTTGCTTCTTGCTTTACACAAAGTCTCCACATGAGGCAAAAAAAAGTTGACTCGGCATCCCCACTTCTTTAACAACTTGTAAAGTGACTTTAGAGTATTTGGTAAAGAAGAAGAATATATTTTTCTGGAACTAACATGGATTCTTTATTACCTAGTGGATGTTGGCAACTTGATCTCTTTTGCTTCTGCCTCTTCTAAAGTCAGTTTCTTCATTCATCTGCCTGTTCACAGTCCATATATTGCTGGAATCTAGCTTTCAAGATCTTGAGTATTACCCTACTAACATCCAAAAACTAGTGTAATTATTTGATAATATGAGAAAAAAATTACCAGTACTGTAATTATTATTACTGGCAGTAGTAGCAGTAGTTATATGTATCACCTTGGCTGTTTTATTTACTCATTTAATTGGTTACAGCTATCATCAATGTGCGCGCACAAACACACAGACATTTTGGAGAAGTATCTATGAAGATCCTGTGGAACATAAGAAAGGTGCTAAATGGATAGAAGTAGTAAAAGAAATAATAATAAGTTTAAATGTACAGGATATAAAATGGGATGAAATAACAGCCAGCGAGATTGAAACAAAGTTGAGAAAAGCCTCTAACTGGAAAACTCCAGGCCCAGATGCAATACCTAACTTCTGGCTTAAAGTATTAACTTCTTTGCACAAGGATTTAGCCATAAGTAAGAACTATTTATATACGCACCCCGAACACACACTCCAGTGCTTAACAACAAGAAAAACAATGCTCTTACTTAAGAGTGGACCTGCAAGCTACCCTAAAATTTATAGACCAATAACTTGTCTTCCAACAACTTATAAACTATACACCAGAAATGACACCGACAGAGTTTATAGTCATTTAGAAGAAAACTCAATTATGGCAGTAGAACAAAAGGGCAATAAAAGAAAGTCATATGGAACAAAGGCTCATTTGTTGTTAAAGTTATAGTGGAGAACTGTAAAAAGGGGAAGAATCTACGTATGGCATGGATTGACTACAAAAAAGCAATTGAGAGTATCCCACATTCATGGATAAAAGAGTGCTTAAAAATGTATAAGATACACCCTACACTGATTGACTGCATTACAGTAACCATGAAACAGTGGCAGACCACTTTGCAATTAAGCCATGATAAAGGACAGATTATTATCCCAGGGATAAAAATTCAAAGGGGGATATTCCAGGGTGACTCATTGTCACCGTGGCTGTTCTACCTTGCCATTAATCTATTAAGCTGTTTACTTAACAGCTTAGGCCATGGCTACAATTTGGCTCCTAGAAAACAACAAAGTCTAATGGCTTCACATCTTCTCTTTGTCGATGATTTAAAACTGTATAGCTCATCAGATGAGGAACTGAAAGCACAGTTGCAGGTTGTCAAAACTTTTTCAAATGATAATGGAATGTCATTTGGTCTTGATAAATGTGCAAAAGCAACCTTTAAAAAAAGGAAAACTGAAGCACCAGGAAAACATCAGTTTTGGGACAAGAATGTGATATAAAAGAACATAAGCAAGAGTGTATAAATACTTGGGAAATGATGAAGGATCAGTAATAAAACATGAACAAATGTGAATAAAACTCAGTAAGGAGTACTTTAGAAGACTTACATTAATCCTGAAAACAACATTGCCATCTAGGAACAAGATCCAAGCTATAAATCAATTTGCTCTTCCTGTCCTAATTTATAGTTTTGGAGTGATTGACTGGCTCCAAAAAGTGTTGCATAGATTGGATATTAAAACAAGAAGGATGCTTCATGCTTAGTAACTGATTTATAAAAATCAGTGTATACCAAGATGAAATATTCCCCGTTCCAAAGCAGGGATGGGCCTCCTTGAATTGATTACATGTATAGATCTGCAATCCACACATATTTACTGACCTCACAAGATCCAAATGTAGTGAAAGTTTTGAAACATGAGGAAAATAAATCTAAGATGATGTCTCTGCTTAATTTAGCAGAAGCATATCGACGTCAAGCAGGAATGGAAATCAAACCAGAAGTGGATAAAAACCAGGCAGCAACTGAATGTGCAAAAAACAAAAGAAAGAATATAAGGTGAAGGACCAGATGAGAAGGCAAGAAATGTGGAAAAAACATAAATATTGTTGATAGTATAGAAAACTTCTGAAAGAGCCTGATGTTGATCAAGAATGAACACAGGAATGGTTAAGGAGAGGTGAATTCAAACCAAGAAATGAAAGGTTAATATTGGCAGCCCAAGATAGTGGGCTACATAGACATTGGTTTACAAAGTCTATTGAACATGTGGGAGAAGCAGTCATATGTAGGTTTTATAAAACTGAACTGGAAACAGTCACACACCCCGTTGCTGGTTGCAATGCACTAATAACAAAGGGAATGTATACTGAAAGGCATAATAATGTGGCAAGAGATTGTGCAAACATTGTGGTATCGAAGTGGCTGAAAAACACTGGAAACATGAGCCACAAAGACTCATAAAACATGATGAAATTTATATCACATTAAATCACGCAATGCCAACAGTTTAAAAGATAGATGCTAAAAAAAATGGATATAGCGGTCCAAGAAAAGAAGACAAAAGTAGCATTGATCATTGAAATCGCCACACTCAGTGACTACAGTGTCTTGCGTACAGAGAAACACATAGTCATAAAATATCTGGATCTGCAGGCAGAAATGAAAGCCAAGTGGAAGAAAGATACCTAGACAGTTTCAATAGTAGTAGGAGCAATGGGTCTTATAAAAAAGAAGTTACAATCGTATTTAGATATGTTATTTAGATATGTTGCCAATTCATGTAACACCATATGAACTGCAGAAGGAGTCATTACTGGGCACATTATAGGTGCTGCGAAGAACACTTTGGGCTGACATCAAAGAGTGAAACAATACTAGTTTCATGAACTTTAATCGTACTTTGACTTAGGAATAGGGTCCATTCCCATCATGGTATTAGAAACCCAGTGAGCACATCACTAATCACTTAAAAGAAAAGAATGAATGCATGAGTGGGGTTTTAGTTAACAAAACATATCTCTAGCTTGAGAGTATAAATGAAACAGGCTAATAATTCTAATCTCAAAATTATTATTGGCATCACAGATCTAAAAAAATATCTAGTTATTATGAAAATTGCATGGTAAAAGCCTGTTTTATGAAAATGGCAGTACACCTAAATACTATTCTTCTAGTAGACACTATTAATGCTATTGTCTCAGCATCATGACAATTCATTCTTTTCAACTAAATTCCAACACTTCATATATTATAAAAAAAAAAAAAAACATCAGACAAGGAATACACTGCATCTCGTAAGACTTAAAGATGGAACAGAAGGTGAAAAATGAAGCAGACTTTCTTGAACATCATATCTCTAAAATGTTGTGCCTAGGTAAAAAGATTTTAGTCATTTGTCTGTTTATGGTTAAAGCACTCTTTCAAAGCCAGTGGAGTTTGCCCTCTGTCCCACTGTTGTGCAACTGTAAAACAGGTGTATACATAAATATATGGAGTGTGGGGTAACTCCCACAAAATGGGTTAAAGAAGTCTTGGATCATCCCACAAAAAATATTTTGAGTGTCACTAAAGTGGCTTTCAGCGAGTTATGTTTTGCAGTTTATGTATTAGGTAAAAGTTCTTATAGTGGGCCAACATGATTCCAGGATTCCTGCATTTTAAAACCTGCACACAGTCAGTATAAACCTTAAGAGCAGTTTTAGTTAAGTCAATCAGCTGCATAGTTAGCAGCTTGCAATGAATAGTCACAATAACAAAGGAAGACCGTCATACGATGTGCATCTGGCAAGTCAGATTTTATCATGATTATTCTATCACCAAAAAAATTAGGTGCTTTTTTGCAAAGATTTATCAATTAGGTTCATAGATGTGTACTAGACTAACAACCACAAGGGCCTTATTAAGCCTAGCCAAGCATTCCAAATCTCTGACAAGTTCTGGTACCTTTGCAAAGTGTAAGCAGGGCCATGGGAGGTGAAAGATTTGCAAACAGAGGCCTGGGAAATGAACCATTTGCAGGCTACCTGTGTCCATTGGAGACAGAGGTGCAAAACCAGGGATGAATTTTCTGTTCCCCAACCAACTGCCCAAATTACACCTGAATTGGGTTAGGGAGGACCTCTGCATCACAATGATAGGGAGCGTGTTCCAAAGGAGGGGTAGTCTCTAGGATGCATACCTATAAATCCAGCAGGTCCCATATATATCACAAGCAAGGTTTATGTCTTTAGAATGGATAATTCTGGTGGTGTTTGTTTTGCGGATCTGCAGGGGATCCATAGCAATGGGGTCTGACAATGCTTTGCATGCCAGACATAGATCTCCCCTCAACAGTCTCTAAGAGACAAAATACAGGGATTGGGTGTTATGGTGGTATGCATAAGACATGATACTTACGCCCTATATTCCTTTAGTGAGGAAGCTCTGTGGATGTTCCAGTTGTTGGATATGTTTGGTCAGGTACCTACCAAATAGGGCATTGTACTCAATGATAGGTCAGATGAATGCTGAATACAATGAAACAATAACTTCTTTTGACCTCTGCAATTATTTCACAAGAGTGGAATACCAACATTTTTTATGAACCCTGCCACCCTTTTGGTAAAATGGAAAAATATCAGTAGACCATCTGAAAATGCAATAGATGCTTTTGTATTTCTCAGTAAAATATTCTGTACTTTGAATTCAAAAATGAATCCCTGGCTAAAAGATTTCCTCAATTCCCTTCTACTGAAATCATCAGGAAATTTCAGCATTATTCTGGCTCAGGAAAATTTGAAATTGTACCAAAGTAACACTCACAATATTTTCCTTCCATTCAACATGTCGGTGATAGTGTTGAAAAAGAACCATGCACTTGTAAGGAATGACACACACAGCCAGTTAGTTTCAATGTTCAGTGTCATTGCCAACTGTTATTTTAGCACTCTGATTACCAAGGCAGAAGATGGTATGGCCACTAAAGACAAAAGCTCCTAGGCATGTGCTTAACTATCTTTGCTTGTCCTCCTCCAACCACTAATCCTAAGAGGGAAATTAGCCAGCAACTGAGTAAGCTATTCCAGTACTGCTGTTTTAATCTTCTGACAGAAAGAACCAGCTTCTCCTGCCTTAACATGTCAGACTGTACTTTTTCACTAAATATAGTTGAATCCACTATTGGTGGGAATGCTTTCCCTTTCTCTGTTTCACTCTTACACAACAATCTAATATTCACAAGTCACAAATCGTTCTGATTATATATATATATATATATATATATATATATATATATATATATATATGATGACAATTATTCCCTGGGTAAAAAAACACTTGGCCACCATGTTGAACTTTGCCCTTTTCTGCAGTGTAGTGTTATCTTGGAGTTGGTATATTTAGTTAGGGGGGGTATGGAGGGTGCAGTCCCCCCACAAGAGGGGGTGTTGTGGGTGAAGCCCCCCCCACTTGGGTCGGTTTGTATTTGTTCCATTTAGTTGTTTTGTCCTGGTGTATAAGTGGTTCTTTACACTGGGAATAAGTGTCAGTGATCCAAGGCTTTGCAATTATAATTTTTGTAGAAGTGGTCTCGCGCATTAGGAATTTGGGTAAGTATAATTTTAATTAGACCCATATATGTGTGTGTGTGTGTGTGTGTGTGTGTGTGTGTGTGTGTGTGTGTGTGTGTGTGTGTGTGTGTGTGTGTGTGTGTGTGTGTGTGTGTATGTATGTATATATATATATATATATATATATATATATATATATATATATATATATATATACATATACACACACACACACATATATATATATATCTATCTATATATATATATATATATAAGCACCCTTTAAAGGATCGAAAGTTCAGAACATCAGATCACTGATCTGCGAAGACCAGCACATGATCGAAGTTTTGAAATATCAAACATTGTGAATGGAGATCACCGTACAGTGTGGAACGGGAACTTTACCATTCTCTTCACTGTAATGCAATCTCAGACTTGATATATTTAGGTAGCATGGGGTGTGGGGGGGTGCAGGGGGGCTTGCTGCCCTGGAAAAATGTGAAATAAGACATTTTCACGTTTTAGATTTTTCAAAACTTTGATCCTCCAGTCTTCAATGATCAGAGGTTTGATGTACTGAAATTTAGATCCTTTGAAGTAGATCTATATATATATATATATATATATATACACACACATGCACACACACGTATATGTGTGTGTGTGTATATATATATATATATATATATATATATATATATATATATATATATATATAGATATGTGTATATGCAGATATATCTATATTATATATATGTATAAACCTGGAGTTAATGAGCATTGGTAGATTATACTGCGGTGGTGATAGTGTTTTAGTGTTTTTTAAGAAACTAAGGATATGTATTTTTTCTATGTAAAGTATATCTGTTAATAATTTATGTAAAGAATGAATATATATCATTTAGTCCAGAGGGTTGCTGGACTGTTACATTTGGCTGAGTGCTGACTATTTTACTTCATTGGAGTATAATTTTATGTAAGTAGTTATTATGACAGCAAGGGGACACTTATGGCATTTATAAATAATTTATCTGAAGACAAAGATGATTTGGCATGGTTTATAGGTGGTATGTTAAATAATGATGCTGCAGAGGCAAGTCATTATACTGATATGGAAAAGGTGTTTCAGGAGTTTATTGAAAACACCAAGAAATTTAGATCAATCATTTGGCATATAAAGCTTTTGAAAGCTTATCTGAGTGCGGATATAGTACCACATGGTTTGTGTGTGTATGTTGAATTTGGGGTTGTAAAAGATGATAATACTTTTCTTTCCAAGTGGAGTAGAATACAGCGGATTGGATCTGGAATGTTCACTGAATTTTTAGTACAACACTACGATCAGCTGCTTACGCCTATTAATGCAAAACTAGAACAGAATCTTTAATCTTTACAATTTTTCAAGCAACGGAGTGAATATCACTGCATGTACTCTAAATCCCTGAAAGTGATTAGTGATTTTGAAAGTGAACAGAAGAATCGCAAATTAAAAAAATACAACAGAGACTATCAGAATAATGTCACCTATTTATGGAAAGCTGCCAAACGTGTGGTTTGTTTTACTGAGGGAAGTAAAGTAAAAAGAATGTAAGATCTAAATGAAGCAGAGGGTGGTCTATCCAAAATAATCCTTCAAGTGCCAACAACACTGAGTCCAGTATCTCCAATTTTTCCTTTAACTGGTTGAATAACGATACAGAGCCGGGCACTGGTGAACTGATGGAGATGACTTCAAAAAGATCGAAAACCACAGCCAATTTGTCATAATTTGAATGTGAAGCACTATTAAAGTCAAAAGGAAAATGTGTTAAATATATCTGATACTTTGTTTAAATTTACAAAAATCTAAATTTCAGCCACCATATAACCCAAAGGTAAGACTATTTGAAAAACAGGTTCTTTGTGAGACAAAATGTTATTTTTAAAAATGATGGTAATAATCTAGATAAGAAACAAAAAATGGCATTAGAATGTTTGGCTTAAAGTGAACAAATGTTGATAGTTAAAGTGGATAAATTGGATAAAGATGTTGCAAATGTTTTTTGGGACTCATTTGATAAAGAAATTAAAAGACAGTTGAATGAAAGTATTTCCTATTGCAAGTTGCTTATTGATCCCGTGACTGATTTTAAGATCTTCATTGTTAGTTTTTTGTTAGAGGCAAAAATAATGGGGTTATTATGGACATGACATTATAACAACTTATAGCAGATGATCTTGACCCTCAGTGCTTTTACATTTTACCTTAAAATACATAAGTCCATTAAGAACCCACCGGGGAGACCCATTGTGTCTGGACATGGTTGTCTTTCTGACTCATTATCGATCTATTTAGAGAATCAACTAAAACCATTATTACAGTTTACTAGAGCATGCCTTAAAGACACAACTGAGTTTCTAAAAACTTATGAATGATTTACAGGTATCTAACAGTTCATATTTGTGCACATTAGATGTACAATCCTTATATACAAGTATAACAAATGAAGGGAAGATACTTGCAGTCAGATACTGGCTTATGAAGTCTGGATTATACTCTGATGTACATAATGAATTTCTGTTAAGCTTATTGGGTCTGGTTCTGGAACATAATGTTTTTCATTATAAGAATGAGTGCCCCGATTTATGCATATTTCTTTATGGGCTATCTGGAAAATAATTTAATTTGTAATGAGCATAATCCTTTTAAATTTGTATTTAAATATGTGACGTCATTTTTGGATGACTGTTGGTGTATATAGTCTGGTTCTTTGGAAACATGGAAATAATTTGTG
>NC_056743.1:208108018-208120518 GCF_019279795.1 Protopterus annectens | reverse complement strand
AAAATTCCAAGTTTTTGTGATATAAAAAAATGAGACCACAATAAATCATTTCAAATCTTTTCCCACATTTAATGTGACCTATAACCTGTACAATTCAAGTGAAAACAAATCCGTTAGCGGAAAAAAATATAAAAAAATAAAAAATGTACAATACGCTAAGTGTGCACACCTTTAAAATAATACTTTGTTGTGTGTGCACACCTTTAAACTAATACTTTGCTGAAGCACCTTTTGATTTAATTACAGCACTCAGTCTTATTGGGTACATACCTGCCATCAATTAAAGAGACTCTGATTAACCGCAAATAAAGTTCAGCTGTCCTACTAGGATTTTCCTGACATTTACTCAGTTGCCTGCAACAGCAAAAGCCATGGTTCAAGGAGAGCTTATAAAGCATCAAAGGGATCTCATTGTTGAAAGGTATCAGTCAGGAGAAGGGTACAAAAAAAATTCCAGAGCATTGGATACCATGGAACACAGTGAAGACAGTCATTAAAAAGTGGAGAAAATATGGGACAACAGTGACATTGCAAAGAACTGGACGCCCCTCCAAAAATTGATGAAAAGACAAGATGAAAACTGGTCAGGGAGGCTGCCAAGAGACCTACAGCAACAGTGAAGGAGCTGCAGGAATTTCTGGCAAGTACTGGTTGTGTACTACATGTGACAACAATCTCCCTTATTCTCCATATGTCTGGACTATGGGGTAGGGTTGCAAGACGGAAACCTTTTCTTACACAGAAAAACATCCAGACCCAGCTAAAATTTGCAAAACAATACATCAAGTTGCCTAAAAGCATGTGGGAAAATGTGTTATGGTCTGATGAGACCAAGGTTGAACATTTTGGTCACAATTCCAAAAGGTACGTTTGGCACAAAAACACTTCACATCACCAAAAGAACACCATCACCATGGTGAAGCATGGTGGTGGCAGTATCATGCTTTGGGGTTGCTTTTTCTCAGCTGGAACTGGGGCTTTAGTCAAGGTGGAGAGAATTTCCAAATACCAGTCACTTTTGGCCCAAAACCTTCAGGCATCTAGAAAGATGAAGATGAAGAGGAATTTCACCTTTTAACACAACAATGACCCCAAGCATACATCCAAATCAACAAAAGAATCATTTCACCAAAGAAAATTAAAGTTTTGGAATGGCCCAGCCAGAGCCCTTACCTAAATTGAATAGAAAATTTGTGTGCACAAGAGATGCCCTCACAATCTGATAGATTTGGAGCACTTTTGCAAGGAAGAGTGGGCAAATATTGCTAAGTCAAGATGTGCCATGCTGATAGACTCCTACCCAAGAAGACTGAATGCTGTAATTAAATCAAAAGGTGCTTCAACAAAGTATTAGTTTAAGGGTGTGCACACACAACACAGTATTAGTTTAAGGGTGTGCACACTTACGCAACCAGCATATTGTACGTTTTTTTTATTTTTTATATTTTTTCCCCTAACAGATTTGTTTGTTTTTCAATTAAATTGTACAGATTATAGGTGACATTAAAGGTGGGAAAAGTTTTGAAATGATTTATTGTGGTCTCATTTTTTTATATCACAAAAACCTGGCATTTTAACAGGGGTGTGTAAACGTTTTATATACACGGTATGTTAAAAACTAGTTAAAGACTAGTAAAGTAGTAACATAGTGATCAGGTAATAGAAGCCAGCTGATATAACACATCCCATAATCCATATTAATCCAGTAAGCATGTTATTTTCTGTTATTTGTCTAGGTTTTAGCATTAGGTTGATGCTGATGGTACTGCAGTCCTGGATGCTTACCAACCTGAGGTATTATGATTCAGTAATATTCTGATAATCAGAGATGTATCTCCACCTCTAGGTCTTACCATCACTTTCTCAATAGCTCTAAAGACAAATTCAGGCACTGCAGCATCATTATACATGTTTTGCTAATGCATTATTCAGGACTTGACATCTAATTTCTGAATAATGTGCAAAAATTCTATTCTTCAGCCTATGGTTTGACCTCTCAACATAAGAAGCACAGAATTTCACATGTGAATTAAATTACATTATTTGCAGTGTAACTTAAATATACTTTAAAAGAAAACATTAAGGAAATTACTCGATTGCCTTTTATAAACCATTTGCCATACTGGTGTTGAGCTCACATGGTGGTTTTATGCAGCTTTTTTCAGGCTGAGCCTGATTAACCAAAATAGCCCGTCTGATCATCAAGCAATTACTACTAAACAATGCCTGCCAGCCTCCTGTGGTGGGCCCAATATCCTTCAATCTGTTTGCAACCATCTCTTTAGCTAGAAGTATTCTAACCAAATGAGATTTCTTCCCTGTATATTATATAGTTGTATTGTTTACACCACCTCTCAGACTTTTGTAGCTTCTGACCGCTATGGCATCTTTTCTTCTCTTTCCTTTCCTCTCCTCTCACATGGCTCCGCTGTGCACTATTTTCTTTATTACTTCATCACCTTAAATGATGTTCGACTATAAAGGCACGCAGGCCACAAGTCAATCTATTTATCAGCCTCTTCCACAGAAATAAACATGCAGACAGTTGTTAGCTATTGTACACCAACACCTGCTTTCTTCCCAGGTTACTATGAAGCATTTATGTGCATTTATCTTGAATCCTTAGCTTGCATTTACAACATGGTTTCTGAACTTTCACTCAGTCTGCAAAAACGAGTTGTACTCTCTCCTACTATGCAAAAATCATTTATGCAAGAGCATTCAAATCATTCTACTTGTAATTTGAAGAGTTAGTACTGCAGAAGTCACATTTTTTAGCTGATTGCATTTTTTCTATTCAGATATCCCTTCGGACTGTAAAGTTTCTGTGTAATTTACATATATTATACACACACACAAGCACAGATGTACACACACACACACATGTACATACATCTGTTTAATTTATCTCTGTATGTCTGTATGTTGATGTCCCAATGAAATGTAAATATGGCAGTCATTATCTGTCTTTCTTCCACTTAAATCACTGAAAGTGAAATATAATAGTATGAACTTAGTTTCAGAACCAAGGATGTAGCTATTAAAATCAACCATGGCAGAGTATATGAACTGCGAAATATGCATTCCCTTTTACTATTCCAAATGAAAACGTTTCTTATAGTTCTGAATAAATCACCACTTTATCTCCATAGCTAATTAGATCTGACATAATTTCCAGTATAACATGACTACACAATGCATCTAATAATTGGTCTATGTATAAGGCTCTCCTCCTCTTAAATATATGTATTTAATCTAACACAAATTATTTAGTCCATAATATCTTACGTATTTACTAAAAGGTACAGTATACTAGATTTTGCTCAAAACATGCATTTAAGTTTGGAAAGCTCCCTGATGCTTTTAGTGACCACCACCTAACATGTATCACTTGATCTCATCTCAGAATGCCTAAACCAACTGCCTACATATGGACTACATCCATGAAATGTTTTGCTGATGCCACCTTCAGCAATTAGCAACAATACAATTGGTCTTCTTTAAAATGCTTTCCTGTGTACAATTCAGCAAGTCTGAATGATTGAAACCTTTTCTAGATATTTTAAACTCCATAACTTCATTATGAAAAATACAGCATTCTCTTGATTCCAGTCTAAAACTAAACAAATGACTCAAAGGGATAAATCATGAAAAACACAAACAGCAGTAGCATTCTAAAAAAAAAATTAGAAACAGAGAATGCAATTCAGACACAATTCAATAAATTAAAAATTGATTCTTACCAACTGATCAATAACAGCAATGTGCCCCACTGATCTGGAAAAATATCTTATATCATCCTCATCCATAAATGAGGACCTGACTATATTATTTCATATTATACAATGCCTACTCTAAAACGTGCACGCTGATTGGCCAGCCCAACCAGCGTGCCCGTTGTAAATCCCTCAATATACTAACGGAAAAAGGTCCGGTCGCCCGGACTTTTTCCGTTAGTATAAAACACTGTCTCGCTATGTTAAAAGAGTTTAACATAGCGACACAGATTTAAAAAAAGCAACGGAGGTCTCTGTTGCTTTTTTTAAAGCTGTCTCGCTATGTTAAACTCCTTTAACATAGCGACACAGTGTGCAAAAAGCAATGGAGATCTTGCGATCTCCGTTGCTTTTAAACCTGTCTCGCTATGTTAAATGAGTTTAACATAGCGAGACAGCTTTAAAATAAGCAACGGAGATCTCCGTTGCTTATTTTAAAGCTGTCTCGCTATGTTAAACCCATTTAACATAGCGAGACAGTAAAAAGCAACGGAGATCTTGCGTTCTCCGTTGCTTTTGCCCACTACTCTGATGTACTGCGTAGGCATGCGCAGTACATCAGAACTGCCATGAACACCAGACAGCTGCGGAAGGGCAGCAAAGAGGCATTATACAATGCCATTATTTAAGAAAAGTAATTATTTCTTTTCTTAAATAATGTCATTATATATAATAACCACGCCTGGGTGTGGGTAATGCTGGATTTACCCACGGTTGTCTTTGTTTGGTCCCTCGGGCTTCGCCCTCGGGACCAAACCACGCCAACCGTGGGTAAATCCAGCATTACCCACACCCAGGCGTGGGTTATTGCTATATTCTTCACCAATTGCAATCTTACTTCTCATTACAAGAATACTAGTAAAATGCATTAACAAACAACTCCTCAGTCACTTTCCTAACCATAATCTTATCTCCAACTCAGTTCAGATTTCAGCTAGTCCATAGCACTGATACAACTCTAATGTCCTTCTTAATTACAATATACTTCCATCTCAGTCAATATGATAAAACTTCTCCAATCTTTCTCAACCTGTCAAAAGACTTCAAATACTGTTTCCCATGAATTACTTCTTAGCAGGCTGGCCCAAATAGATAATGCCAGTTCTACACTTAACTGGTTTAAAAACAATCTTTCTGAGATCACAATCTGTAAAGTGGAAAGACTCTGTACTTTACAACAAATAATTAAAAAAAATGTATATATTAAAAAAAAAAAAAAAAAAAATATATATATATATATATATATATATATATATATATATATATATATATATATATAAAATCAATAAAACGTACAACCCAGTGTAACAGTTTTCAAAGAGCAATAATGCCATCCAAGGTGGGCATTATTGGGGAACTCATGGACCTTCCAGGTTGGAGAGGTTTTTTTACCTGTGGTGTCAGGTCTCACAATAACCCTGGGGAGTTCATTATTTCCCTAATAATGTCCAACTTATCAGGTATTATTGCTTGCTTAATCCTACTGCATGCCCCTTGACTCCACGGGTTCTACTACTACTCCAACTATCATGGCACCTTTGGGGGACTTTGAATACTCTAGTTTTGTTGAGGGATGATTTCTAATCTGTGGGTCAATGACTTTAATTTAGGTAGACCCTTCTGACACTGCAAGTCCATTTTTTACTTCACACTTTAATTTCTAATGAGAACTTATCGAATATTTTTATTTATACCAATCCCATCAATCTATTAATTTTAGTGAGTCACGAGATTTTGGTAAACATTTTATTATCCTCCTTGGACTGATATCAGGGACTCACCACTTACTTATGGATCCTCATTCCTTGTAGATAGGGAGCTAAACAGTGGGTTGCAGATCAAGCATTGTTATGCTTTGGAGATTTGATTTTTTTTTTACCCGTTCATCATAATTATCTAGTAATGCTCACACTGACTTGTAATACTGTGTGCTTAAGCCTACTGTTTGCAGACACATTTCTACACAAAGACATATTAAGATGACACCTTTTTATCTGTAAAAATGCTGCAAAAAATAACAAACCTCTTAAACCAGAAGAGGTGAACTGCCATAGGTTGCCACATATCCAGTAAATATACAGTCTTCTGACTGAACCACTGTGACTACTATATTTCATAGGTCCTTACTAGGCTACTGATCTGTCAGGATCTTTAGAAGCCTAGTCTTGGCTTCCCATGATAATTGCTAGCCTTTATATCTTTCATTATGAAGTTTCAAAGATAGGCTGAACTAATTACTCCAACTTATATGTTGGAGTAATTAGGTGTGCCCTTTCCACGAGGGTTAGTGTTGCAAAATTGGGATACAACTGCTTCCATTCATCCAAATTATGTTTGAATAGTGTAAGAGACATATTTGCTTTATGTTAAGTGGTAGACTGTGCCATATGAGCAGTATTCCCCTCTGTGATGCATACCTGTCCTTCCAGAATGACTGATCATGCAAAAAAAAAAAAAAAAAAAAAAAAAAAAGCTTTAGGTCCCTTGAGCATTTTTCATGACACCATTGGAATCCCAAATGTGTAATAAATTTGACAGAATAGGATGTACTAAGGATCTATACTTAAGGCAGAGGTCACCTTTCAACATCTAGCATTATATTGAGAAGAAATACAAGGCTTTAAAATGCTCTGCATAGTTTTTATGATTTAGGCCCTTGATTTTTTTTAGTGAGGGACCACTGTGGCCTTTCTATTTTTGATAAGTGTTCAGACAGGTGGATACAAAAGGGGCATTATTTGTGATTAGCCTAATGATTGGGACAATTAGAACACTGTAAAATAGACCTGAATGGATCTGAACCAAAGCCTTTGTCACTCATATTCCCCAAACTAAAGCATTAGCCAGGTATGACAGATAAAGTACAGCTGTATAAAATTTTACCATAACAGTAGATGTCCTTTTCTTCACTGTTGTTCATCACCACTGGGATCTCCTGCCAAGGATAGTCTAATGTCCAGCCAGTATACCAAAGCCTTTATCACTTAGAATGTGTCATACATCAGATGTATGCTTCCCACATAAGAGTAGGACATAAAGGTGATATAGGTATGCTCCCAACTCAGAACTGAAGTCCATCAGGAGCACTAGGACCTCCAGTGGAAAAGTGGACATGTACATCCAGAAAAGAAAGGAATGGAGAGAAGGAAAGGAACCTACTGGCCAGTACAAAAGCATTGTCCATGCAAAAGGAAGAGAAAAGGGGCAGGAGGGAGGGAATAAATACTACAACAGTAAAAAGAAGGACATCTACTGTTATGGTAAGATTTTACACAACTGTACTATGCACTTCCATATCACTGTTGATCCCCTCTGGGCGAGTACAAAAGCTACAGTGAAAGCGGGGAGGAGCCCTTCACAATCCCATGCATGATACCTTAGCAAAACCTGCACTGGCCCTGGAAATATCATCCAATTTGTAATGTTTTGTGAATGTGTGAACTAAAGACCAAGGAGCAGCTTCAAGGATGGAGTTGGTGTCCAAACCTTTGAAGAAATCTCCTGAAGATGCCACTGCTGTAGTAGAGTGAGCCCTCACAGAACCAGACAACTGCTTACTGCTAAGAAAATAACAAAAAGAAATGGTCTTAGAAATCCAGGAAGAAAGGGGTTGCTTACAAACTGTCAAACCCAATGTCCTGAAATGAAAAGAAACAAAAAGCTGATCAGCTTTATGAAAGGCCTTCTCACTAGCAAATTGTGGAGATAGGAAAAAAGAAGGAAGCAGGAATGGGATGGAGCCTACACCAAGAGGTCATCCAGATAAGGGAATATTTGAATGCTCTGAAGCCTACAGAAAGTAACTATAGGGGCTAGACATTTGGTGAATAACCTTAGAGCTGTGGAAAGCCCAAAGGGCAAACACAGAACTGAAAGTTAGAGGAAGAAACAGAGAAATACAAAAAAAAAAAAGTGATTTCTAAAACCTGGAATATTTTAACTACTAGTGATGAGATATCCAAATTGGTGGGGGAAAAACCATTATTTATTACAAAAATGGCAGCAATGTTAAATCTTAGTTAGAAGGTAACAGGACCATTAGTATGGGTCATAAAAAGTGTTTAACTGCTCTTTGTGTAAGCACATGTTGGCAAGCCCTTTTTTGTAGCTGTAGGAAGTGATAGAATATATCCAACCCCTGGCTTTTTCACTTTTGCCTCCAAATTTTGTGGTGTATTTGGCAACTTGTGGTTCTTGCGAATCATTTTATATAGGGAAAACCATTAGAGAACTGTGGAAGCATATCAGGACATCAGTATGCCATCAAAGTTAAGAATTTGGATAACACCTTGGAAAAACATTGCACAGTACATCTTAATTTTAAGAGGTTTTATTTTTCTGTTACGGATTGGGTTCCAAGCGATTTTAATGGAGATAGAGAAGGGGTTTTATGGTATAGAGAATTAAAATGACAGATCTTATTTAAAGCTTATATTTCTCCAAGTTTAAACAGTAGTATCAACTGCAAAGTAGTCTTAAAAGACAAATAGAATTTTTATAAGTGCAAATGAGTAATAGAATTGTTTTAGATACTCAATAGGAGTTTTATAAGAATTATTTGTGCTTGATAGAGCATTTATTAAGTAAATAGTATTATTTCTTATTTATTTTAGTTTAGAGTTCTATCGAGCTAGGAATGATGTTTTTTAATTAGAATTCACACAAACAAGGAATGTTGTTTGGTAAGAGAGGTCATGTGCTTACCTTTTCTATTTAAATCACTAATTTTTGGTATTTGTTTGTTCTGATGAAGACCAATAAGTCATAAGTATTCAACCTTTAATTAAACTGTTTTTTTTCTTTATCCAGTTGCCATTAGTGGTTTGTTTTTGGTTAAACATCACTGTATAGCCATTTTGTTGCCCATAGTAATACACATTAGCTTCTTTTGAAAACATTTAGCTAGCATCATCTCCACATTGTCAGCAGCTACATCTGGAGTGGTTATGATGAGTGAATAGCCATTTGAAAGCAAGACTTCTCACACCAAAATTAGTCACATGTGGAGTACAAACTGTACACATGGCAGATTAGCCCATCATTTGAAACAATATACAGTATAATACGTTTTAGCAAATTTCTAACACATATCCAGCAAACCTTACACCTACAAATAGCCACCAATGATTTGATTATGGTCAGTTAAGAAATACTGTACACTCTTTCAAAAATTCCAACTGTTTAAAAACATCTTCCCTTTTTAAGGAAAAGGAAATGTGCAAATTTGGTGTGATTGTGATATGAATATCAAGATATTTGCAATGGTGATGCTGTGAAATTATATACTATGTAATAATGTCACTAAATGTAGCAGACACTAGCTTCAGATCCTTGCACACACAGTCTACTGCAAATAAATGTGCCCATTCTGATAGATTATGCCTACTATAAACTGGAAGAGGTCACATAAAATGTTCATAAACAAAAGGCAGGATGGCACTTTATTCTCACACATCATCAACCCCCACAGACTCTCTGATACTCTCCCTGCCAAGCCACATCACTAAGTGTTTACCTGTGATCAAACAGCAGGGACTGGCCAATTTTAATCCACAAACTGCCTCTGCACTACCACAAATAGCTGCGTTTTTGTTGTGCACACCTATGACTGAAGTGAAGATGAAGTGAATAATGGCCAGACCAATATATTTATCTACCTTCTCACAGACACACACACACACACACACACACACACACACACACACACACACACACACACACACACACACACACACACACACACACACACACAAGATAGCATTGCCCCTAACAAGGCAATCAAATGGTTAGTTGCTTTCTCACACATCTAGCTCCCACCTCAAACATGCAACAATTCTTTGTAACCAATGTTGTTCTTTCATGTTTGTTTGTTTGTTTGTGTCTTTCGGCTTTTCCCCGTTAGGGGTTGCAACAGCAGAACTCCGGTCCACTAATGATTGGCAGTTGATTTTTACGTACCGGCTTGCAAGGCCTAAAGCACAACCTTCAACGAAGGTATGCCCATTTACGCATGTCTCCACGCAGAAGACGCTCTAGCTGAGAATCGAACCGGACAGCGTCTTACTGTGAGCCGACAACGCTACTGCAGCACCACCACCGCAACCAATGTTGTTCTTTCATGTTGATCAAAAAAAAAAAAATGGCCACAGTAATGTAGTTAAACTGGATGCTGCTCTCAGACACACACAGTACAATCGCACCCTCTACAACCTATAGCAATGACCCTTTTAAAATGAGGCTGCCCTCATCTTTCAGTCGCAGCCAGCAGATGTCTTTCAGGATAGCATGTTTTCTATGGCTGACACACACATGCACACAGCCCCATTTACTATCACCACTGATGATTGATTTAACAGAGATAAGTAAAAAGTAAACAACTCGCTTGTATTCACATCCTCTCTCACTCTTATTATAGATAATGTGTTGTCATCCAGTGTGAGTCAATGACATTTATAAATAATAAAAGAATTAAAAATCTGCCAATGTCATTGACATTGATAACACTTGTTGTTGCTGTTACTGATGTCAGTGCAACTTAGGACAGCTGTCAGCTGCAGAAAACTAATTTAGTGGCAATCAGCATTATGGCTTTGTGCTTCTTTAAAAAGTGTGATACAAAGTAGTTGGCATCCTGGTCTGGTTGTGATATGCATAATTTGGAATTGCAAGGTGTATATGACACTATTTCAGTAAAAAAAAAAAAAGTTAAAATTAATTAAAAAATCCAAATGACAGCAGGGTAAAATGAAACCAAACCCAGGTTTATTACATAACAGAAGAAACATATGCCCTTTCATAATGCTAAGCACTGCTTCATCAGACGTATAAAGTGAGTTAAATGGAGAATACCTTATATATGCTGAAAACCACTGTTTCCCCCTTTGTCAATTAAGACATCTGTTGTTAATCAATGTTGACAAAAGTTCACATTTAAAGTAACACACACAAGTATAAAACATCCAAGATACTCAAAATAAAATACTGGCATCATTAAAAGTACATGGACAGAAAAAACAATCATAAAAAATAAAAAAATAAATAATAAAAATCATCCTTTGAATCTATATAAGAAAAAACATTATGTGACCATGTAAAAACCATAAAAATAATAAAAAAAATATTAAAAAAATATTTTAAACAGTATATATGCACATAATACATAACATCATAAAACATCCATCTCTACTAAGAAATTATGAGCTGTCTGCCATCTTAACTGCAGGCTAAACCCCATGAGATTAGTGCTGGTTCTGAAGTCGCCTATATTTTTATGTTAATTGACATGACAGCATTTCTACAGTCTTGTGTTCTAAAGCGAATGAAAAAAACACAGACGTACTTGCAAGTACAGAATAGGAAGAACTAATTATGTACACATGAAAGGATGCAAGCTCTTTTCTTAATATTGCCACAGAAAGGGAAATGTGAATGATAGTAAATGCAGTTGCTTCCTTCAGTACAAATATTTACTGTTTTTTTGTCTTCTTGCTTGTATGACATACACTGACTAGGCTTGTATTGGACAACATAGATAGTTTTTATTTTAATTAAAAATAAGGTTTTGTCTATTACATTGCACAAAGACGACAGCATTTTTTTTAACGATTTACCTCACAGAACCTATATATTCTCCATAATTCGTCTGAATATTAAAAAACAGTTACTGTAAAACATCAACAACGAGTAGTCGTTGACTACTGCTGCCATTTCTAAGCACCATAATGCATTTTAGGGTGAGTGCTAAAGGTAAATAATAACCCTGTCAGAGGTGGGGATATGTCCTGCCTATAATGTCTGGCCTCACAGTACCCTTAAGTCATCTGTTATTTGCCTATAATGCCTCCACTGGCAGGCATTATTGTTGACTTAGCCAACCAGCAAAGCTGTAATATTTCAAAATGCAAGCAGCATTAAAACTTTGAAATGAAATACAAGATGAAGAAGATGAACCACTAGGTGAAACTTTTAGTCCTGGTACCTTGGCCTTTCGCCTTCAAGGGATAATTCTTACAAAAAAACAGCACCTTAAATAGCATATGTAATACAATAAGCAATTAAATGCATCAATTAACAAATTAATTAAATGCCATGGCAGTAAGTATTAATATAATTGATCCAGCAAGAACCAGTACATTTAGAATAGCAATATAAAAAAGTATAAATCATGAACATTAATATTATATGCACTAAAAAGTATCCACATGCATTAGCAAGCAAACAAATTCTAATTAATCATGACAAGATTCTAAATGTTCATATATCTAACTAAATAATAAATTGTTCAAATAAGCACAGAAGGAAAAAAATCTAGAATTCTAAAGATTCATAGAAACTTCCTGATTTAAGCCCCCGGGTGTAGTGTGCCATAACTAAAAATAAATGTAGTCTCAAGATGGTTTAACCTGGAATGAAAATCACGTCTCAACCCCTCAACTTTGGCCAGGACACTAAAAATAAAGATCATCCATCTTCCCCCATGACTAGAAGAAAAATACTGGGCAACTGGACTCTCACTTTTATCAGATATCCAAGAGATGCTTTGCAATTCTTATTTTAGCCATCCTCTTTGTCTGCCCTACATGCCAACATGTTATCTCACAGGCACATCCCAAAATGTACACAACTCCACAAGACTTCCAATTGAACTTCTCCATGGTTTGATATTTTCTGCCATTAATAATAGTACGTGAAAGATTCCAAATTCTAGAACAAAGGTTACAGTTA